>NC_139514.1:51633850-51666350 GCF_947247035.1 Vipera ursinii | reverse complement strand
AGTGGAAAAATAACATAGTAAGACCATTTTGCTCTTGGACAGTAGAACAAATAGCCACAGAGGTGATTTAATCACAGACTTCTACCTCCATGACATATTACACTGATTTTCTATTTCAATAAGCAATGTTTCTAAATACTAATATATTTAGTGTGAGTGGGATTATCCTATATCATGTAGTGACGCACGTCCCCCACCCCCCAAATATTCCCCTCAAAGTACATCCTCACATTATAAATAAGAGAATTACATGGCCTAGCAGGTATCTGGAGTCAGAAAAAATATCACACTTTTCTGTTTGGTGCTGTATGCTCTATTATCAGTTCCAACTTGGACTTGTTGTTTTTCAAATTATCAGTTCTATATGACCCCATATTTGTGCACTGGGTAAATCAGACAGGTCTGATCATTCATCTGTGCCCCAGACATAATGGAGCTAGACGTAATACAGTAAGCTTCTCCTAGGAACAGACGAAAATTGGGTGGGATCGTCCAAGAAGTTGTATTTATTTTATTATTTGTTTATCAAATATGTATGCTGCTCATCTGGTGTTGTGAGTTGACACAGAGTGGCTTAGAATATGAGAAAAATATAGAAATAAAAACAATTATAAAATATAAAAACAGATTTAAATTACAGGAGTTTAAACCAAACCCCCAAGGCCCCACAGGTTTAGAGTTGAGGGGTGGTGGTGGTGGCTTCCCTGTTACTACGCTAGCCACCTTCAGCCAACAGCATGAACTTCAGGCCCCGTGTCAACCAGCATAGCCAGGTTTTAAGGCATTTTGATCAGAAGGTCGGTAGTTTGGCGGGTCGAATCCCGACTGCCGCGTAACAGAGTGAGCGCCTGTTACTCGTCCCAGCTTCTGCCAACCTAGCAGTTCGAAAGCACTTAAAAATGCAAATAGAAAAATAGGGACCACTACGGTGGGAATGTAACAGCGCTCTGTGCGCCTTTGGCGTCTAGTCATGCCGGCCACATGACCACGGAGACGTCTTCGGACAAGCGCTGGCTCTTCGGCTTTGAAACGGAGATGAGCAGCAGCTCCTAGAGTCGGAAACGACTAGCACACATGTGCAGGGGAACCTTTACCTTTAAAGACCAGAAGGGTGGGGTGGACCTCACCTCTTGCAGCAAGAGGTTCTAAAGGGTGGGCTCATGGCAGAAAAGGCTCATCCCCCAGCCCCACCAGCCACAACTCTTTGAAGAGGTCCCCAGTAGACTTTTTCTGCCAGGTCGAGTGGGGAGAGGCAATCCCACTGGGGCAAGATGGCTTCTCAGGCATCTTGGACTTATGTCATAGCGGGCTTTAAAGATAATGACCAACACCTTGAATTGGACCCAGAAGCAAATTGGCAGCCAGCACACCTCTTGTAACGCTGGTGTTATGTGTGCCATGCTAAGAGCCTCCAGAACTCTACACACCACTGCATTCTGAACCAATTGTAACTTGCAAATATTCTTCAAGGGTAGATAGAGCACATTGTAGTAATCCAAACAGGATATGACAAGGCCATAAGTGACTGATCACAGAGCACCACGATCCCAAAAAATGGCAGAGTTAGTGCTCTCCTAGTCACGACTGCCACCTGCTCTTTGATGCCATTTCATCTTACTAGGGTTCATCTGCAGCCTATTGTCCCCTATTCAGGCACTTACATACTGCAGTCCAGGCATTGCAAAAGGGCAGCCACAGCACCACTTGGATCACCAGGGATGGACATGCAAAACTGAGTATCATCATATCCCTTGGTGTCAGATGATCTCACCCAGCAGCTTCATGTAGATTTTTAAAAGGGAGCAGTACCCCAAAAAGGAACGTTCATGGTCTGGACCTCCTGCTCCTAGCAACACCCAATGGAACTAGTTGTAGGGAAGAAAGGGAATCAGCACAACACTGCTCTGCCCTAAAACTTTGCAGATGGCCCAAAAGGATACCACGGTCCATGGTATCGAAAGCAGCTTTTTAGCATCCTGAGGGTTCACGGATTATTCCTAAAATGCATAGTTTCCTTACTATATCACAGGCAGATGCATAAATTTGTTTTCCTCCTTCCTTTGTTTGGCATGCCAATATACCAATAAAAAGCTACCAATCAACACATAAAAATAGGCAGCAAGCTTGTGTTTTTGTTTTCTTTCTTTCCACGGTGATTTGGAAAGGGGGGAAAAAGGGCATCTAAAAATAATGCTTTTAATGCTCTACGTGCAGGAGGCTTTCTTTAATTTTCCACTGACCAACTGTTGTCAGAGCTTCTTAGCATTAATGTTAAGCAGAGAACAGGCTCAGTACTTTTCCATGAAAGAAGGAGCTTTTTTCAGCCACATCTAATATCGGAAGAGGTCATATCTGAACTGGCTCAGCTTCAGAGACTAGCAACTGAAAATCCTCCTGCCAGTCATGTTGACTTTCCGGGCTTTTTATGGAATGGATGATTTTCATGCTTCAATAGCACTTGAGAGGGGAAAATGAATAGGTGCCTGACAAGCTATTAGTTGAAAGGAAAGTTATCACAGATAAGAGACTGCACCAGCCTCCCTTCCCAACCATCTGGACATGTTGGAACTGGAGCTCCTAGGATTATTCGCCAACATAATCAACAGCCTTCGTGTTTGGGAAATCTCAGAGTCACATTACAATATCTTGGGAGAGGGCTGGGCCTGGGAAGGGCCAGGTGGAACATTTAGGCAGGGTTTTTCAACCCTGCTGACTGGGGGA
Organism: Vipera ursinii; assembly: GCF_947247035.1. Classification (NCBI taxonomy): domain Eukaryota; kingdom Metazoa; phylum Chordata; class Lepidosauria; order Squamata; family Viperidae; genus Vipera; species Vipera ursinii. The sequence goes on along the minus strand of NC_139514.1, from coordinate 51,663,629 downwards.
CTCTGAGAGTTGGTCCATACATCTTAAAGTTGCTAAAGTGAGAGACACTGATTTAGAGAACAGCTGAAAATCTGTCATTTATCGTGCGGATTTGCAGCGTGGAGTCATGTGATGACAAAAGGTTAGGGATTTTACAGCAATTTCCAGCGGAAGAACTTGGAGAGCCTTTATTAACAAAGCATTTTGGTGAGCATTTTCACACTTGAGATGTAAATTGCCATTGAGTTTTTCTTAAGCTAGTCATATCAAGGTGTGAACAAACTAAATTCACAGATGCCTTTTGTAAAAGGGCATTCGTGATCCCAAGATCCAGTCGAGGCAGGACTTGATGTACTGTTGTAGATTACAGCATTTTAGATCCTAAGCAAATGCTTTAAACTTCAAGAATGAAAACATTCCTAGAAACCTGCTGACTGAAAATTATAGTTTTCAGTATATAATGTAATATGTTTTTGGGATACTGTACATAAACAAAACAGCAGATCATAAAGGAGAGATGGTAAGTCCTCAAAAACTGGGATCTTTATGAAGATTGTAGAAATCTTCAAATACTTACGCTTCTCAGAGTGCTTTATCATAAAACGGTTCTGTGCCACCAATGAATTTTAGATAGAATTGCACATTACAATAAAGACAGCATAAATAGAGTCAGTCTTGGTTCCCTTCTCCCTTTGCACAGATAATCAATTCACCAACATACTGACTCCTTATTATTTATTTCCCGACAGGAAAAGATACAGAAAATAAACAAAGTGCAGATAATCTGCAATGACTCCCCAGGAGAGTTGGTCACCATTTGGATGCAGAAAGTGCAGTCTGGAAGCAGCATCACTTTGGTGGGCCCTGGAGATCCCTAGAAGTAGTAGTGTGTGTGTGGAGGGGGGGGGCAACTTTCCAGATCTTTTGTTTGAATTTTTTTTCCAGATATTGGGAACCTAAAGCATGAAATGGATGCCTTACGTCAGGTGTGTCAAAGTGCCGGCCCACAGGCCAGTTGCATCATGCGGAGGCCACGCCCACGCCAGCTCTGGCAATGTGAAAAAAGTCACGATATGTTGCAACATGTCATCTGACGTGGTGAGTTTGACACCTGTTCCTTAAGTCTTGCTTTGACCCTTAGCTGTCCTGCTCCCATGAGACCTGGTTGCATCTGCTTTTAAATGTTCCTTGAGGTAACCTACTAAGTCCTCTGCAGCTGTTGAGTGACAGGATTTGCATACTCCTGGCTTACTACATTGGAGGCTTTTCATTATTTTTCTCCTTCTTGTATAATATTAAAAGCTAGAGGGAGGCTGACGTCAAATAAAAGCAGTACTTACTTTCACAATGTATTCTTAAACTGACAAAGTCATTACCAGAAGCCAGACTAACAATGGCTAACAGTATCAGTGCTTTTAAAAGGGAATTTGACAGTTTCATTGAAAAGAAAACAGTCAGTGGTTACAGAAACTTATGCCTAAATATTGTCTCAGAGAAGAATCAGAAGGAATTTTAAATTTTATGGAGTTTCTATAGGTATCTTTTATTATATCTATATTGGCTTGATTGTTACAGCCACCCAGAGGTACATTGTGTAAGACAGGTGGCCAAATACTGTAAACCTTTTCAATAAATGAACTTAATACCAGTTGCAGGGAACCAGAGTAGGAGGGTGCTATTGTTCTGCTGTGATACTCCACTGGGCATCTGATTTACCACTGTAAAAATCAAGATAGTTTGGTCCAGCAAGGTTTTCTTATGTTCTAGAGTGGTCTCCCCACAACTATATGGTATGTCTGCGCTTGGTGGAGATAATGAAATGCACATCAATAAACTATTAGAACTATTAGAAATAATATATCTAACATTATTTTGCAGATGTAATGATGAAGGAGTGGATGAATTCAACATGACAATTCATGTCTGGTGCATTGTACAAATCCAGTCCTTATCAATTCATGTATAAAGGATAATCCTTTTAGTTTTGTTCACTTAAATCTAAACCCCATGGGATATCAAATATATCGCTTGCAGTTTCATGAACCTTCAAAGCTGTAGAATGAGCAACAGAGATGGAAATGCTTAATCCTTCCCTCATCTGCCCTTTACCAAAGTAAAATCACCCTTATCAGGATGGAAGGAAATCTTGCACTAGCATCCTGATTAAGCGTCACTTTGAAGAATATTATTTTGGGGGGATTGTGACATGAAAAGCAAACAGTTAATCCTTCAGTGACCACCTCGTTGTGATTATCAGGGACATTAAGCTCATTCTTGTATAGTTCTTCTGTGTAATTTTGCCACCTATTCTTAATCTCTTCTGCCTCTGTTAGGTCCCTGCCATTATGGTCCTTTATCATGCCCATTTTTGCATGAAACGTTCCCTTCATCTCTCCAATTTTCTTGAAAAGATCTCTGGTCCTCCCTATTCTATTGTTTTCTTCTATTTCTTTGCACTGTTCATTTAAGAAGGCATTCTTATCTCTTCTAGCTATTCTCTGGAATTCTGCATTCAATTGGGAGTATCTTTCTTTTTTTCCCTTGCCTTTCGCTTCCCTCCTTTCCTCAGCTATTTGCAAAGCTTCCTCAGACAGCCATTTTGCTTTCTTGCATTTCTTTTTCTTTGGGATGGTTTTGGTTGCTACCTGTTGTACAATGTTGCGAACCTCTGTCCATAGTTCTTCAGGCACTCTGTCTATCAGATCTAATTCCTTAAATCTATTTGTCACCTCTACTGTATATTCAACAGGGATATGGTTTAATTCATACCTGAGTGGCCTAGTGCTTTTCCCTACTTTCTTCAGTTTAAGCCTAAACTTTGCAATGAGAAGCTCATGGTCTGAGCCACAGTCAGCTCCTGGTCTTGTTTTTACTGACTGTATAGAGCTTCTCCATCTTTGGCTGCAGAGCATATAGTCAATCTGATTTCTGTGTTGACCGTCTGGTGATGTCCATGTGTAGAGCCGTCTCTTGGGTAGTTGGAAAAGAGTGTTTGCTATCACCATCGTATTCTCTTGACAAAATTCTATCAGCCTGTGCCCTGCTTCATTTTGTATTGCAAGGCCAAACTTGCCTGTTATTCCGGTTATCTTTTGGCTCCCTACTTTAGCATTCCAATCCCCCATGATGATAAGGACATCATTTTTTGGTATTAGTTCTATAAGGTGCTGTAGGGCTTCATAGAACCGGTCAATTTCATCCTCTTCAGCACTGGTGGTTGGGGCATAGACTTGGACTACTGTGATATTGAATGGTTTGCCTTGGATTCGAACTGAGATCATTCTGTCATTTGGGGGATTGTATCCCAGTATTGTTTTTCCTACTCTTTTATTGACTATGAAGGCTACTCCATTTCTTCTGAGGGATTCTTGCCCACAGTAGTATACCTGTTGGTCATCTGAATTAAATTCACCCATTCCTGTCTATTTTAATTTGCTGATACCTAAGATGTCGATGTTCAGTCTTGTCATCTCTTGTTTGACCACGTCCAGCTTTCCTTGATTCATGGATCTTACATTCCAGGTTCCTATGGAGAAAACATCTTTACAGCATTGGACTTTCCTTTCACCACCAGACACATCCACAGCTGAGCGTCCTTTCAGCTTCGGCCCAGTCGCTTCATTCTTTCTGGCGCTACTAGTACTAGCCCTCTGCTCTTCCCCAGTAGCATATTGGACACCTTCTGACCTGAGGGGCTCATCTTCCAGCGTTATATCGTTTTGCCTTTTGGTACTGTCCATAGGGTTTTCATGGCAAAGATACTGGAGTGGGTTGCCATTTCCTTCTCCAGTGGATCACGTTTTGTCAGAACTCTCTGCTATGACCTTTCCGTCTTGGGTGGCCCTGCACGGCACAGCTCATAGCTTCATTGAATTACGCAAGTCCCTTCACCACGACAAGGTAGTAATCCATGAAGGGGAAAATAAAATTAAAGTAGCATTATTTTCTTTCTAAAAAAATTGTTGATTTTCGTCAATCCAAATCCTAGAATTTGTACTCTATAAAGACAATGTTCAAATTATTTTAAAGGCCTTTTGATTTATATCATGTCTGCTGCACAGCACGAAGATGTTGGTTTTTTTTATATATATATAATGCATATATTATCAAAGTTTAGCTTTGAAGTCCTACAGCTCAAAGCTGGGGCTGTTCATGAGACAACGTGTAATACAAAGACAGCAACCTCCAGGGTATCAGTCAAATATATTAAAATATTTCATTATAAGTGAACATTTGTTTTCAAACCAGGGGCTGTTTTTAAAAACTGAAAATATTTTCCCGTGATTTTGTGAACAAAGCGAATAACCACAAGACTCTTTATTATAAGGAATGTATTGAAAAAGAAGATTTTGCCTTGGCAGAATACAAATGTCAACATTTTATACCCGGAAGGAAAAACATCATGTATTTCATTATTCTAAAATGTATAAGGAAATATATGCTTTGCTATAAAACGTCTTCCCAGATGCACCCAGAAAAGAAATGTGCCATCTTTGGTATACTAACCAAACTTGATGCTGTTCTGAACCAGCCCTCTTCTCGCACCCCTAATCAAAAGAAGAGTCTGGAAAGCGTCCAAGACCAAAAGGCTTCTGCCAAGTTTTAATTACACTGTTACAAGAATACAAGAGCTTGACTTCTCAAACGGAAAAGTTGCTTTCAGCAACCAGCCCCTCCCCAAACACTTCTTTTATAGAGAGCTCAGGGCGTGGTCTCCCTGTGCCTCCTCCCGAGGAGTCCCATAGCCTTTCTTTGTTTGTCCCTGCTCGTCTGCCTCCTGCGTCGGGCGTCCTTGAACAGGGCCAGCTGTGGGTCATCATCCTCCGCACTCTCGGGCTCACACAGCTGAGAAGAGGTTCCCGGCTGAGGACTCTGCAAAGTCTCCAAATCATCATCAGCCGGTTCGTTTCCCTCCTCCCCCACATCTGAGTCCTCCGATACATCGGACCCGGCTGTCGGACCCACAGGCTGGCCCTGAGTCACAACAGATGCCAGATCTCCCTGTGGAATTTTGGAAAACTGGCAGATTGAAATCTGTACACTTGGATTGAGAATATCACAATTAACGGACAAATGGCATACATTACTATACAGGTTTATACATTTGTTATTTTTACCTTTGAACCAATCTCAAAAGACAAGTGACGAAAGGGAAAATTGTAAACATTTCGGTGACAGATAACAAATGTGAGTCTGAAAGATTTCAAGTCATGAATTTTAATTTTTTTAAAAATTTTAATTCCATTTATATCCCGCCCTTCTCCGAAGACTCAGGGCGGCTTTACAAACTTAGCAGTAGCCTTCATTCTATGTATATGCCTGCTTATTAGGGCTTTCACACACACCCCAAGTGGCATTATTACAAAGTCAGCTTATTGCCCCCAACAATCTGGGTCCTCATTTTACCTACCTCGGAAGGATGGAAGGCTGAGTCAACTTTGAGCCTGGTGGGATGCGAACCTGCAGTAATTGCAGGCAGCTGGTGTTACTTAAGGAGGCATTAGCCCACTGCTCCACCAAGGCTCTTGAAGAAGATTGTATTGTGCACAATGCTGTAAGCAACCTTTTCACATACTCCCACAGACTTCCATTTCCATCTCCTCATTTAAGTTGAAAAGCAATCCACCCCTCCTAGCATTATTAAGTGTTGTTACTATTTCTTAGTCACGGATTCTTTAATAGATTAGTAGAAAACTGCTGTGCACTTTCTCTCCTAAGACAGCATGACTTCTGTAGCATGGCTAAAGTTGCTATAAGATATTTTAGATGTCATGATGATTCCAAATGCATCTAAATCTCAAACTGCAGTGAAAACCTTTTTTGGACCATTAAGCAAAGAGGACAAAGTTTCCAGAAATTGTGTGCTAAGAATCTGTCCTTGGTACTCCAATGTTGTGTAACGATTGCCAGAAAAGCATTTTAAAAAGTTACTGAGGACCCAGCAATCGTATACTGATGGTGTTGCCCAGGCCTTCCTTTTTCCAGGACTTGTATTGTGGGCATCAGACAATCCCCAGTCTAACTGTCCATAATGCTGTAAACAGGACAGATGAGACAGGTCATGGAGGAAATGTCCCTGGGTACTTAATAGTCACACATTTTGTATGTTGTATACAGGTGTCAATCAGAAGGTTGGCAGTTTGGCGGATCAAATCCCAAGTGCCGCGTAACAGAGTGAGCGCCTGTTACTCGTCCCAGCTTCTGCCAACCTAGCAGTTTGAAAGCACGTAAAAAATGCAAGTACAAAAATAGGGACCACTACGGTGGGAAGGTAACAGCGTTCCGTGCGCCTTTGGCGTCTAGTCATGCCGGCCACATGACCACAGAGACGTCCTTGGACAAGCGCTGGCTCTTTGGCTTTGAAATGGAGATGAGCACCGGCCCCTAGAGTAGGAAATGACTAGCACGCATGTGCGGGGGAACCTTTACCTTTACCTTTATACAGGTGTACTCTCTGCCATATGCAGGCATTTAACTATTTTTTTTCACCCAGTGGAAATAATATAAAAATGTGGCTTCTGAACAGGCTGTCCATCATTTTGCAAGATCCCCACTGGCTTGATATGAACCTTGATTAGTGGCAGTCATTAGAAATAATGTGGCAATATGCAGTCAGACAATTGCTCACTCCATGCTCTAAACAGCAGGATTGCTTTGTATGTGTACGCACCATTGAATATCAAATTATTTCCTCCAAATGATTTTAAAAATAATGCTTGGTACAAAATGTGAATGTGGAGTGATGTTAGATTAAAAAAAATTATACCCTTTTGGACCAGCAGATAACTTGCAAGCCTGGTTTACATAAGCAAGATTAGTTCTACTAGATGTAGTTTGCTGCAATGGCTGTATTTATTCATTAATTTACTAAACCATAAGTTATTATATGAAAACCAAGCAAATCTATCTTAAGAACATTGTTAAAAAAATCTTGTGTTAGTGCAATATGTGAAGTGAACTGCAATTAAAATTACCATGCAAATTAATCATCCCTTATTTGAAACTGAACTATACTGCAAATAAAGGTTTGAAGCTATTTTAACTGAGGATCCTGAGCTTACTCCTATGGATTTGGGGGCAGAGGTTTCTATAGAGGTTTTTCGCCAAGCCACAAAAGGTAGAAATTAGGAAAGTGTTAAAAAGCTCTTCTCGTTCTTTTCAGTATTTTCACTCAAAAAATGAGGCAAGAACCCCAAAAGACAGAAGTATAAACAATCAGCCATCACGTAAAGCCATCTCAAGACACATAATCTACACGCTACAAGCAACAGGAGTCAAACTATGGAAAGCATCAGGAAATGCATCCTGATAGGATATTCAAAATACTTTATGGGCATTGACAGAAAATGGGGAAAGGGACAAATCAGGAATTAACTGAGTTAATGACATGACATTTGCAAGACAGTCTCTGGCTTGGTCAGACGAGGGGTGACACGATAGCAGTATTCCAATATCTCAGGGGCTGCCACAAAGAAGAGGGAGTCAAGCTATTCTCCAAAGTGCCTGAAGGCAACAAGACAAGAAGCAATGGATGGAAACTAACCAAGGAGAGAAGCAACCTAGAACTGAGGAGAAACTTCCTGACAGTTAGAACAATTAACCAGTGGAACAACCTGCCTCCAGAAGCTGTGAATGTTCCAACACTGGAAGTTTTTAAGAAGAGACTGGACAGCCATTTGAAATGGTATAAGGGTTTCCTGCCTGAGCAGGGGGTTGCACTAGATGACCTCCAAGGTCCCTTCCAATTATTATTATTATTATTATTATTATTATTATTATTATTATTATTATTATTATTATACAAAGTTGGTCTAAAACAAATTTTGGCTTATCATTATGTGGCTCGATGTGCAACTGTAGGCTGTACTTTCATGGTCACATCCATTGTAAATAGGCAAAGAAGGGAGGATTTTTGGTCTTCATTTATTTTAGAAATATTAATGCAAGGGAGTATGATTTTTTAAAATCTAATCAGCCAGAATATAGTGACTATTTCCATCAAATGAAACAGACAACAGCTAAAATTATCATAGAAACAAATTAATCCCCTCCCCCCACTTTTGGTGGCATAACCTAGCAGAGCGTTTATATTTTTAAAAAACAACTGTCGCTATCTGGTTGTGTGGAGTGAGGGAATGTTACACTTCACATTTTTCAGAAAATGTTGGGCTGCCTTGCCGATAAAACTCAAGCTGTGGGAAACCTATCAATAATGCTATTATCCATTAGAAGACTGCAGCACTTTCACTCCCATCAGCCTTTCATGTTATATTTATTATATTTATATTTATTAAATTTTTATACCGCCCTTCTCCCGAAGGACTCAGGGCGGTGTACAGGGCAATAAATATAAAAACGATGTACAAAAGTTAAAAAACAATTAAATATTATGCCCGAATATAAACAATAATTAAAACCATGTTAAAACCCCAACCCTTAACCCATCAAACCAGGCCGGATTGCTCGAATAAATAAGTTATAAGTTATAAAGTTTTTTATTTATTTTTTAACCTCTACATACATATGTTAGTTTTTCAAACAGCATGCAATCTGGATTCATAGAACACTAATACATAATCAAATCCTATTCTTTGGTTCTCCCTTCTAACCATTTGTAGAATAAATTCCAGCTTTGGTAATATTCTGTTTCTTCTTTATCTTTTAGTCTCATAGTTAATCTGTCCATCTCTGCGCATTCCAGTATCTTTTTTATTACCTCTTCTTCTGAAGGTATTTGTTCATTTTTCCAACATTGCGCATAACGTATTCTTGCTGCAGTTACAATATGTAAAACCAAGTATAAATTTTGCTTATTGATCTTTTCTGGTACTATACCTAATAAAAAAAATTCAGGATTAAGTACTACATGTTCTCCTAATATTTTTTCTAGCCAAGCATGTATTTTTTTTCCAATAGGCCTTTACCTTGTCACATGTCCACCAAATATGATAGTATGTACCTAAGTTATGTTTACATTTCCAACATTTATCTGATACATTTTTAAACATTTTTGCTAATCTAGCTGGAGGTAAGTGCCATCTATAAAACATTTTATGCAAATTTTCTTTATACGCAGTTGACATTGTCAATTTATGATTTCTCTCCCACAATTTTTGCCATTTTTCTAATTCTATATTATAACCAAAGTTTTCTGCCCACCTTATCATTGTCCCTTTAATTTGTTCACTTTCCATCTCTAAAGTTAACAAAAAATTACACAATTTCTTAATTAATTTCTCATCAGAAGTTAATAATATCTTATCAAACACATTTTGTTCTTTATAAAATCCATACATTTTCATATCTTTTTCATATCTATTTTGTATTTGTAAGCATACCCACCATGACATGTTGATGCCCTGATGTTCCAGCTCTTGTTTCGATTTTAGTGTCCCTTCAGTATTTAAAATGTCTCTATATGTCCAAGTTTTTTCAAAATCTAACAAATTTGTATGTGAAAAAGCTTCAATTGTTGATAACCACCCTGGAATTTTTACATATATTTTCATTTTAATTTTTCCCCATACTGTTATCAAAGCATTTCTAATACAGTGATTTTGAAAATATCCATGGATTTTATTTTTCCCATACCACAAAAAAGCATGCCACCCCAGCTGTAGTGTAGTGCTGGGAGCTGCAGTGTTCCTTGGCAATTGGCAAGCTCCCCACCAAGGAGCCTTGCGATTTTTAAAAAATAAATAAATAGGGAACTAGCATACTGTTGAGCAATGCATCAGCTCAAACATAACCAGTACTTCCAATCTCTCTGAATCCCACATGCCCAGAGATGGTCTATGAAAATAAAATGAAAGTTAATTGCAGCCAAGTACTTTGTTTGCCTTCTGCTATATGAGTGGTTTGTGTATGACCATGGTTATCGTGGAAACCAGTTTGTGAGGATTTTTTAAAATTTCAGAGGTGCCCACTGAACAGAAAGGCTGATAGTCCTAAGCCTGACTTGATGTAACACACCATTCCATTTTTAAGTTGGGGGCAGAAAATCCTTGTACTATCCCAGAGGAATGGCTGTCCAGATTTGGCCTGAAAACCTCGAATGATGAAGCACCCACAACTCCAGGAGTCAGACTGTTCCAATGCAATTCCACTGCTTCGTTGTTCTAATCTAATAGGTCAAGTAGTTCCTTCTTATTTTCCTCTGCAGAATTTCCATCCCCTGGTCCTATCCTTGGACGATATTTCTTAAAACCACTGAGTATCTCGTGAGCTGTTGTCAGGTTGTGACTCAGAGAAAATGGATGATTTGTGTAGCTGAATACCAAGACCAAATTTATCTGGGCTCCTAGATCTGTCACAGTAGCATCCTGAGAGAAATAATGACTACAAACAATCTTGATAACACTTCAATTTCCATTTCACCTAAGGCATGGGTAGGCAACCTCGGCTCTTTTATGACTCATGGACTTCAACTCCCAGAATTCCTGAGTCAGCATAGCTGATTCAGGAATTCTGGGAGTTGAAGTCCATGAGTCATAAAAGAGCCGAGCTTGCCTACCCTTGACCTAAGGGAACAGGCAAGGAATTGAAGAAGAGGAGACATAAACAGGGAAGAGGCTTAAAGTGGCCAGGATTAAAGAATTACTTCCGCTCTTATTTCCCTCCCTAATCCTTCTCTTGCCACTGCTCTGGACCCTGAGCTTGGCAAGTAGATATTTAGGCTATTTGATCCCACAATATGATCTAAGGAGCCATGTCCTCTCCACTTCTATTTCCAGTCTGGAGAGGGATTGGCAAGAAAAGGGCAGCATTTTTTAGCATGTGTCTAACCATCTTTTGGAATATTGCTGAACATGTCAGTGCTCTTCTGACTGATCCACATTGTGACTCAGTTCCCTTTCTTTACCGTTGCTTACCCACTCACTGATCAAACGCTGCTTTATCAGACAGAGCCCATCCTCCTGCAGAGAAAATATCACTGCATCTAATCTAGGGAGTGATCAGTTATGCCCAGCGGTGGGATTCAAATATGTGAACAACCGGTTCTCTGTCTGGATGCCACTTCCGGAAGTCCATTCTGGGCCTGGGCAACAAAAAATTAGCTGGTGCGAACTGGCTGAATCCCACCACTGGGTGATGCCTGTTAAAGCAGGCACCGGTCTAGTTATCTGTCAAAACCTGTCTCCTCCATTAAGGAGAGAGATCACTAATTGTTTTCCCTGCCAGTAGGTAACAATAGAGGAACCCACCAATTATCTTTTTAAAGATCCCCTATTACACATATAAGAGCACCATTAATCACTCCTCTAAAGAAAGTACACAAGATGTTGTTGCTGTTAGTTGCGAAGTTGTGTCCGACCCATTGCGACCCCATGGACAATGTTCCTCCAGGCCTTCCTGTCCTCTACCATTTTCTGGAGTCCATTTAAGCTCATGCCTACTGCTTCAGTGACTCCATCCAGCCACCTCATTCTCTGTCGTCCCCTTCTTTTCTTGCTCTCAACCTTTCCCAGCATTAGGCTCTTCTCCAGTGAGTCCTTTTCATAAGGTGGCCAAAGTATTTGAGTTTTAGCTTCAGGATCTGGCCTTCTAAAGAGCAGTCAGGGTTGGTCTCCTCTAGGACTGACCGGTTTGATCGCCTTGCAGTCCAAGGGACTTGCAGGAGTCTTCTCCAGCACCACAGTTCAAAGGCCTCAATTCTTTGGCGCTCAGCATTAGGCTCTTCTCCAGGCTCTTCTCTTCCACACAAGATGGAAACAGGTTAATACAGCCATGAGGAATACCTCATAGAAGTAATAGCTATTGCTTCCAGCAATCACAGGGCAACCATATCTGGGCTGCAAACATCCAGAAGACTAGTAAATGGCAGCAAACAGAACTTTGTCTCCCTTTGCAGCTCAGTTACAGTAATCATAAATCACAAGACCTCAGCATATCAGTTTAGTAACTGAGGATCTACTCCTTATACACAGTCATTGGCAGCAAATCTCTGAAATCTCAGCCAGTTGAGGTTGCTCTGTAAAAGCCCTCATAAGAGAGACTAAAAGGGCTGAAGTCGAAATGTTATGATGCCCAGCATGTGCTCCGAGAAGGAGGAGAGACTATTGGCAGATCCCACAAGGAGCTTGACCAGTTTATTCTATACCATGCTGGTTTGTCTGCTTAAAAGGGGTCATCTTTCTCTGTGCCGTCTTCATTGCAAATTGGCATTAAAAAGGTGAATTCTTCTTTAAAATTGGAATCCTCTATATAGGTGGAATTTCAATTTATTCATGTAAGATTTATTCACACAAGATTTCATTTTACAGCTCCAGACATTTGAACTTCTGTGCTAAAGAGAATAACAGAAAATAGCTTAGAGAAACATGGAAGACTATGTTGCAGATTCAAAAAGATGTCTTCCTTTTATATACCAGGAAACTTATAATCAGTCCTCTCTTCTTGTTTTCAAAGGCAGTGATTATACAAGAGAGAAAAATATCACTGTTCTGTTTCCAGGACCAATTTTAGCATTTAATTTGTCATGGTCAAAACTTATCTCCCTTTACAGATACTCCATTTATTTAATTATACCCCAATCGACCTCAAAGAAATCGCAGAGAATAATACCCACTCCTTTAAAGCATCATTAAAATGGAGATATTTGAACAGAAAGCAATCTGTTGTTAAAAGGTACTTTTAAATATATCTGTTTTTCGCTTTTGGCATAACATCAGCTGTTTCCCTAGCAGTCAAGTATTGGTGCCTGAGTCAGCAGCTCCAGAGATTCATTAAAGAAGTTGTAATCCTTTGTGTTCCTAGCACGCCAAAACCAATTATATTTGTGACCATCAGCGCACTAGAGATTTCCACACTAGCAGTTTATAGGATTATTCAGACATACAGTGGTTTTTCCATTAGGCATTGATTACCACAGGGCTTTTTTGGCTGATGCTACAGATTGCTAGTGTTAAAGATTGTTAAAAACAAAAAAAAGATGGATGTTTAATTTGTAAAGCAGACTCTTTCAACAAATGCAACTACTACGGGCTTCATGGTTATGTCCAAGCAGTTTTCCCAGTAATGGTCCATAAAGTATTATGTATATATTATTCATCTATTATTAGGGTTTTATCCCACCTTTATTTTGCCTTTCCAATCCTCCAGCCAGCTCTGAGATTCCTTGGAGAGCTCCCATCAAACTATTAACCAGACTTTTTCCTGCTTAGCTTCCAAGATCAGCTTTGGTCAGAGATTTACAAACATTTGCTGAGGTAAGTTGGAAAAGAATAAACCAAGAACAAATAGTGCAGAATCTCCATTGTCATTCCATGTTTTGGGGACAAGGAAAAAAAATCTGACTTTTTTCAAAAATGCTCAGCTGCACAGCCATTATTATTAATATATAATTATTTTTCTGTACTTTTCTATATGCAATTTCCACACAAAAAATAGAATAATGAATTATATAACCATAAAATAAAAAAGCAGATAAAAACACGCAAATCAGAACATAAACTTTCACCCATTAAAACATATTAATGAAAACTAAAGGAGTTTCACAAGCAAAACTTCTTCTATATTGTGACGCTGGTTTATAGTAAAAGTATGTTCTCGGGTACAATTTACAAGTTTACATCAATTATGTTTAGACCAAAAGTAATTATGAATAAAATATATACAATATTCTTTTTGTAAGTTGTTTTATAACTATGTTTGTACTATGAACGTTTAGTTGACAATGTGCATTTTCACTTCTGGACTGACCCTTAGAATGCTGCTATATGTTTTTGAACTCTTTGCCTTGATCCTTGACCACATCTTCATCACAAGGGGCCCTGGATTCATTACACTGGGTACTTTACTGACCTGCTGTGTGAAGCCCCAGACTCAATACTCAGCCATCAAGTCAATGTGTTATGTTTCAATCCAATTTCAAAAGAAAGGGAAACAATCAGAAGTCAAAAGAAATAGTTCTTTCAGTAGGTGATGACCTTTGTTTTGTTTCTTACAAAAAGACATCTGCTTTACATGTGACAAAGCGGAAGGTTTTTTGATTTCCTGAACCTTGTGATCTTCAGAGAATGGTAAAATAAACTGTTTCGGGGTTAATTTTCTGGGTTTATCACTCTACAAAATGATGCATTATGTATTTCCAAAGGAAAAGAATGTATTTCTTCTTCTTCTTGCCAGAAGGAATACAACAAAATGCCAGAGGAAACACAAATCACAAAAGGGAAATTGGAAGATAATGCAGCAGAAATAGTGGTGCGTGTTATTTCCAAATAATCTTTTGGCCATTCCATCACTAGGGGGACTTGTAGTGTCCAAAGCTATGCAATGTACTAGGACTGCAACTGAAAGCTTCACAGGATGGATGATTTCCTCCTATGTTCTTTGTGCTGCACCAGCCACGGGCTCAGGGTAGGGGCGGTGGGGTGGCGGTGGTTATTCGGGAGACTTTATGTCCGCGGGAGACCACCATTGTCCAGATAGGCGGGAGTGAGTCCCTCCTCCTGAGATTTGGCCCTCGGGTCCAGATGGGCTTGTTGCTCACATACCTGGCACCCAGCTGTGTGGCAACAGCCCTGCCTGGGCTGCTCGACACCCTCTCAGGGTTGGCGGTGGAGTTCCCCAGGCTTATAGTGCAGGGTGACTTCAACCTGCCTTCCCTGGGTGGGTTGTCAGAGTTAGCTCGGGAGTTCATGGCTTCCATGACGGCCATGGACCTGACCCAGGTAATTCAGGGCCCGACTCATGTGGGGGGTCACACTCTCGACCTGGTGTTTTTATCTGGGCAGTGGTTGGATGATCTGGGAGGGGGTTGTTGTGATTCAGGGTCAGCCTGTGGGTTCGGCAGTTGGGTCGGACAACTCAGAGGAGGAGGGGGGTGTTGAAGAGCTTGCTGAGGGGGTTGGAGAGCTTGCTGATGAGAGCCCTCAGCCAGGCCCCTCCCACCTGGTCACGATGCAGACCCAGCTGTGTGAGCCTGACAGCGTGGATGAAGATGACCCACAGCTGGCCCTGTTCAAGGACGCTCGACGCAGGAGGCAGTCAATCAGGAGTAAACAGAGGAAGGCAATGGGGCACCTCGGAAGGAGGCAGAGAGAAGCCATGCCCTGAACTGTATAAAAGGGGAATGCATGGGAGGGCTGGTTTGCTGAAGGCAACCGCTTGAATAGCTCCTGTTTCATGGTTCGTGTCTTGTTCTGTTTGCTTTTGTATCCATAAATTTGGCAGGCTTAGTTCCAGCCTCTTGCCTTTTTGTAAAAGGGGTTGTCCCTGCCTTTTCTGCAGGGCCGGTAGCAGGCTGGTACAGAACAGGGGTTTGCCAGCCATTTTCCCCCTGTCATGGTCCAATCATTATCTCCTGCGGCTGGTCTTCTGCTATGCCACCCCCAGTCGCTGGGCTGCGGAACCGACCAGGTGGTTCCGCCCCAGGCGCCTAATGGAACCAGAACGGTTCCAGATGGCGCTTGGGTCTATACCCATCGCCCTCATTCACAGCCCGGCTGATGCCTTGGTGGATGCCTGGGAAAGGCCGCCACCAAGGCACTCGACCGTGTTGTACCCTTGCGACCCCTGACCCGGCGCAGATCCCATTGGGCTCCATGGTTTTCTGTGGAGCTCCGGGAGATGAAGCATCGGAGACGGTGTCTGGAGAGCGGTTGGAGGTCCAGCCAGTCCAAATATGACCGATTGCAGTTAAGAACCTTCATAAGGTCTTCTTGCGGCGATGAGGACAGCAAAGGCTAATTATTTCGCTGCCCTCATCGCGTCCGCAGATAATCGCCCGGCCGCCCTGTTTAGGGTGACTCGCTCCCTTCTTAACCAGGAGGTGAGGGAGAATCCCTTACAGGGTCGGGCCGAGGAGTTTAGTCATCATCTGATGGACAGAATTGCTCAGATACGGACCGGTTTGGACTCGGACTGGGCAGAGTCTGACGTGGAGGAATCGGACGGTCTTGAGCATGTTATCTGGACTGAGTTTGATCCTGTTTCCCCTGATGATGTGGACAGGATTATGGGGAGGCTGAACTCCACCACCTGTTTATTGGACCCGTGCCCCTCCTGGCTGGTTTTTGCAGCCCGGGAGGAGACACGAGGCTGGTTCCAGGCAGTAATAACTGCTTCCTTGAAGGAGGGTATCTTCCCCTCCGCCTTGAAGGAGGCAGTGGTGAGACCCCTCCTCAAGAAGCCTGCCCTGGACCCGGCTGTTTTAAACAACTATCGTCCTGTCTCCAACCTTCGTTTTCTGGCGAAGGTTGTTGAGAGTGTGGTAGCGCATCAGCTTCCCCTGTTCCTGGAGGAAACTGATTATCTGGACCCGTACCAATCGGGTTTCAGGCCCGGGCATAACGCGGAGACGGCATTGGTCACGCTGGTGAATGATCTCTGGCGGGCTCGGGACAGGGGTTATTCCTCTGTCCTAGTCCTATTAAATCTCTCAGTGGCTTTTGATACCATCGACCATGGTATCCTACTGCGGCGTCTCAGGGGGTTGGGAGTGGGAGGCACCGTTTTACGGTGGTTCTCCTATCTCCTGGGCTGCTCACAGTCGGTGTTGACGGGAGAGCAGAGATCCGCCTCGAGGCCTCTCGTTTGTGGAGTCCCTCAGGGGTCGGTTCTCTCTCCCCTCCTGTTCAACATCTATATTAAGCCGCTGGGTGAGATCATTCGTGGTATTGGGGTGGGGTATCATCAGTACGCTGATGATACCCAACTTTTTTTCTCCACCCAAACCAACCCAGTGATGCCCTCACCGTGATGTCCCGCTGCCTGGAGGTGGTCCGGGTTTGGATGGGGAGAAACAGGCTTCGTCTCAATCCTGCCAGGACTGAGTGGCTGTGCATACCAGCATCTCAGGTTAACCAGACTATTCCATCATTAATGATGGGGGGTGAGGTGTTACCCCCCGTTGATAGGGCTCACAACTTGGGTGTCCTCCTGGATTCGCGGCTCAGTTTTGAAGACCATATAGGAGCCGTGACCAGGGGGGCTTTTGCCCAGGTTTGCCTGGTGCGCCAGTTGCGACCCTACCTGGACCGAGATGCCCTACGCACAGTCACTCATGCGCTCGTGACCTCCTGTTTAGACTACTGCAACGCTCTCTACATGGGGCTGCCCTTGAGGACCACTCGGAGGCTTCAGCTGGTGCAAAATGCAGCCGCGCAAGTTGTAATGGGGGTTTCCCGTTACTCCCATGTAACACCTCTGCTCCGTGAGCTGCATTGGCTTCCAGTTGCCCTCCGGGAGAGATTCAAGGTGCTGGTGATGACCTATAAAGCCCTAAATGGCTTGGGTCCAGGATATCTGAGGGAACACCTGCTGCCGGCATCAAGTTCCCTTTGTCCTGTGCACTCCCACAGGGAGGGCCTCCTTAGGGTGCCGCCGTTAAAAGAATGCCGGCGGATAACACCCAGGGGGAGGGCCTTCTCAGTGGGTGCGCCTGCCCTTTGGAACCAGCTGCCTGTGGAGCTTAGGACTGCCCCCGACCTCCGCACATTTCGCTGGGACCTGAAAACCTGGCTCTTTGAGCTTTCTGGCCCAGGCTGAGTTTTAATTGGGGTTTTAACTGGGTTTTTATATGTTTTATATTTTTTCAGGGATTTAGTTTAATCTTTTTAATTGTTCTTAATTTTTGTATTGATATTTTTATGCCCTGTAAACCGCCCTGAGTCCTACGGGAAAGGGCGGTATATAAATTAAATTAAATTAAATTAAATTAAATTAAATTAAATTAAATTAAATTAAATTAAATTAATTAGTTGAAACCTCACTAAAATGCTGCCTTATATCTTAATTAGAGTGCTCTGTTTAGAATTTTAGCCAGCAAGCAAGATAGTCCACTCTTCACATTTTTTTCTTGATTCTCCTCAGAGCTGATTCACTATTTATGTCACAAAAAATAAATGTTTTTAAAAGATCCAGAAGACTCATGGGCAATTGCTAAGCTCTAAAGGTGTGTCGAAATGGCTGTTCCAAACAAGGTCATTATATGGTGGGTGTGGTCTTCCCCCTTCATAGTAAACTTTATATCTTCTCATTCAAAAGCATTTCCTGCCTTTTAAAATTAAAAATTAAATATTGCATTATTTTTCCTTAAACCATCCAGTCCCGTTTTTAAAATATCTTAAAAAAATGAATTTGCTGTGAATTTAAACCCTTCCATATTAAAGAGTCTTTGCCTTTGCCTTTTGAGGCAATCGTACGAAGTATGACTTTCTATTTCTTTCCCTCTTACATACTATGTGGAGGATAAGGAAAACTGTGGCTCGTCTTCAGTCATTTAAGAGGATACTCTTTGGCTAGGATTGTCTCTCAGTAGTTGCTACTTATAAACTCATGGAGACACACTAACTTCCTGTAAATATACACCCTTTACTATGTTGCAAAAGAAAGATGAGAGAGATGGTGGTGTGGAAAAAACGAGGGTGGAGTGAGAAAGCATGCTTCCTCTGGCATATTAGGATGGCATGAGGATAGATAAGCAACAGCTGGGTTGAAAGGCAGCTGTCACTATATCTCCCAAATGGCTGATGCACCATTAAAACAAGTTGTTTAATTTCATAGTTGGTGCCAATTCATCTCTCCTCACCATCTCTTCCTCCAGATCTTTTTTCTGGGTAGGGTCATACAGATAGTCCTTGTTTAGTGAATATAATTGGGAGCAGCAACTCCAACATTAATGAAAGCAGTCGCTAAGAGAAACTACAACTCTACTTAGGATCTTACTTCATATGTGAAGGTCATAAATGCAAGGATTGGGCACAAAGTTACTTTTTCATCACTGTCATAACGGTGATGAGTTGCTGTATGAGAAAATCACTAAACGAGGACTACCTGTATTCAATTTGCTAACTTTCTTTGGGGTAAAGCTCTCCCCAGCAAAAATAAAAAGATCTGGACATATCCTCACTGAGCACCCAGGAGGTAGTGGATAAAATATATTCATTCAAATATTGAGAAATATGCTAATGAAATGTCAGACTTATTCGTATGACTTGTTTTTCACTCAAAGCATTTACAGTAGTTGGGGACTTCCGGTGGCGGCGCGGCGCCGAAGACAGCCTTCCCGGGCTGCCCGCGGCTCAGCTGTGTGTTTTTTCGCCCGAAACAGCGCCGATCAGCTGTTCGGGTGAATTTGAAGCCCCCTCCTCGGGAGAAGAGGAGGGGGTGAGGCCCCAGGTAGGGGTCGAGTTCTCCGGGGCCGCCTGAGCTTGGAGCTTGGGCGGCTGAAGGATTGAACTCCCCCGAAGCCTGGGTTACTCCCAGCTGGCCAGCGTCTCTGCTCCGAACTTCTTGGAGCAGAGCCAGGCGTCTGCGAACCATCCCTGCCTGAAGAAAGGACTATGATTTAAAGGAGCAGGCAGAGCGGTACAAGAGGAAAAGGTGAAGAGGATTATTTTACTATACTCTCGAGCTTGTTGGACTTTTTAAACTTTAAGTGAAAGTGCGTCATAATTGAGGAGTAAAAGATGGCGGCTAAACCTCCCCCTAAAACTCTTCGGAGTGGTGGATCCTCGCCGGTGCAACAATCATCACTACAGGCATTGCACCCTCCTGAAGTGCTGACATCGAAGGATTTGCGAGATGCTTTGGAGAAACATGCCCAGGTACTTTTGGAATCAATTAATCAATCAATTGCTGACAAATTTGCACAGATGGAGGAGAAATTGGAGAAACTGGAGGAGAGAATGGAAGAGAGGATGGAACAGAAGTTCAGCGTGATGAAGGTAGACATTTTGTCTTCAGTGCATAAAGTGGCGGAATGTGTGGAAGATTTAGATGAAAAAATGGATGATCTGGCTCAAAGGAATGCAATATTAGAAGTAAAAGCACGGGAGAATGAGAATGTAAGAGACAAAATGGAAAGGGAGTTAAGCCTTGCCCAATATTACCAGATGCAGTTTGCTGTCAGAATCAGAGGTTTAAAAGAGAATATTAAAGAAGATTTAAAGCAGCTGATCTCTGAGGCTCTCGAAGTGGTATTGAACCAGCCAGCATCTGAAATAAGAGCAGCTATGGATAAAGTGTTCCGGGTGAATTCATGGATTGCCAGACAGAGAAAGTTGCCTAGAGATGTGGTGGTTTATTTTGCAAAAAGAGAAATTAGAGATCAAGTTATACAAGCTGCCTATGATGCTAAAGTTGTGATTGCTGAACAAGAAGTCTTGGTTTTAAAAGAAATCCCTCCAAGGATTTTAAGGGGAAGGAAGGACTATACATTTCTCGTGCATGAGCTCAAGCAAAGAGATATAAGGTTCAGATGGGAGATTCCAGATGGGCTGATGGTGATGCATGAAGGTAAAAGGTATCGGCTGATTACTGTGAAGCAAGCGCGTGATTTCTACAATAATGTCTTAAAAGCAACCCCATTAACACTTCTGGAAGCTGCAAAGGGACCTGGAGAAGGAGAACATCAAGAGGATGAAACAGAGGAAAATGGTGCTGGAGGAGATCAAGCTACAACTTCTTTGGATGATCCTAGAGAGCAAAGAGTAACGCGTGCTGCTTTAAAACGAGCAAAGAAAATAAAAGAACAAGATCAGCAAAAGTCCTCAGAATCTTCACAACGTACTTATAGCCAAGCTGTGGGAGGAGCACGGCCTAAAGAAGTTAGTCCTATCAAAGCTGTGGTCCAAGAGCTTGTGGAGGATATGCATGGCAACTAAATTTTTAACCTGGAATGTTAATGGATTAAATTCACCACAGAAGAGGAAGAAAGTTTTTCAATATTTAAAACAATTTAAGATAGATGTTATATGTCTGCAAGAAACGCATATTAGAGTTTTGGATCAAAAGTACTTATTGAACTCGAGGCTGGGTATGCAATTTGTTGCTTCTGCAGAGAACAAGAAAAATGGAGTGGTTGTTTATGTTAAAAGTGCCTTAACAGCAGACTTAATTGAAGCAGATAAGCATGGAAGATATGTTATGATTGAGCTGTTGTTAGAAGGTAAAAAGACGCTTTTAGTTGGATTATATGCACCTAACCAACAACAAGCTGACTTTTTTAGCTTACTTCACACAAAGCTTACCCAGTTGGATTATAAATCTTTTATTTTTATGGGGGACTGGAATGGTGTTTTGGATGTACAGTTGGATAAGGCTGGAGCTTTTAAGCGCATTCCAAGTCATGCTAGACTGCCTAAATTTTTTTTGAAATGAAGGATGACCTGGAATTGCGAGATATTTGGCGTGAGAGACACTTGCAGGAGAAGGATTATACTTTTTATTCTGACAGACACCAATTTTTTCAAGGATTGATTTTATTTTGTTGACTAATGATTTTTTTTTGAGAACTAAAAAGGTGAAGATTTGTGCAAGAACTATCTCTGACCACAGTCCAGTTTGGTTGGAGATTGATAAGGAGAAAGGAGATAAGCGCTCGTGGCGCGTAAATGAGAACTTGTTTAGAAATCAGAGAAATGTGGAAGAATGCAAACAGCGGATGAAGGATTTTTTTGAGATTAATATGAATAAGGGTACCTCTATGGATATGGTTTGGGATGCTAGCAAGGCCTATATGAGAGGGGTGTTGATATATATGAATAATAGACATAGACGTGCAGTGGAAACTAGAAGGAAAGAACTGGAGAATGAAATAAAGGAAAAAGAAAAGGCTTTGATTTTGAACCCAGAGGATGTGAAGATCAAGGAGGCTATTAGACTGCTAAGAGGACAATTTGATAAATTAATGGCTGATCAAGTGGCGACCAATCTGCGGTTTGCTAGGCATAATACTTTTTGCAACGCTAATAAACCAGGCAGATGGTTAGCTTATAGACTGAGGAAAAAACAAAGGGCCTCTAATATAGATAAGATTGAGTATAAAGGAAGGGTTGTGTTTCAACAGAATCTTATTAAGGATGCTTTTGTGGATTTTTATTCGAAATTATATACCAAAGAGGAAATTAGTGCAAAAGATATTGATATATACTTGGAGAATGCTAGCATCCCGGTTCTTACGCAAGTACAAAAAGAGGGGATTAATCAACTGATTACAGAAGAAGAAATTTTTACAGCAATTAAGGAACTGAAGGTGGATAAAGCACCAGGCACGGATGGCTTGACTGCGGCCTATTATAAAAATTTACAATTAGAGATGATAAAACCGTTAAAGGAATTGTTCCAGACAATCCAGAGGGGGGGAAAGGTGCCACCGTCTTGGAGAACAGCTTTTATCTCTTTGATTCCGAAGGAAGACCAGGATGCTACTCAAGTTAAAAATTACAGACCGATATCGCTTTTAAATACAGATTATAAGATATTTGCTAAGGTTTTGGCTAATAGACTGATGAGGGTTCTGCAACAGGTGATTCATGGGGATCAAACGGGGTTTATTAGTGGTAGGCAAATGAAAAATAATGTGAGACATATAGTTGATGTGTTAGAGTTTTTGGAAAGGAACAACCAGATCTCTGCAGCGCTAATCTTTTTAGATGCTGAAAAGGCTTTTGATCAATTGAATTGGCAATTTTTGTTGAAAGTTTTAGACAAAATGGATTTTGGGGAAAAATTTTTACAACCAATTAGGGCATTATATCAAAAACAAACTGCCCGAATTATAGTTAATAATAGCCTGACAGCAGCATGTAATATTGAGAAGGGCACAAGGCAAGGGTGTCCGTTATCGCCCTTGTTATTTGTGTTAACTTTAGAGATATTATTGGTTAAAATTCGGAATTCGGAAAAAATTAAGGGGATACAAGTTGGAGATCAGGACTATAGATTGAGAGCATTTGCAGATGATCTGGTTGTTACAGTGACCCAGCCAGAGAACTCTGTTGTGGACCTGATGGAGATAATAACACAATATGGGAAGGTTTCTGGATTTAAAGTAAATATACAGAAAACCAAAATTTTGGCTAGAAATATGACAGTTTCACAGAAGGTTCTTTTAGAAGGATTAACTGGATTTGAGATTGTTAAAAGGGTTAAATATTTGGGGGTGATTTTATCACCCTCTAATACAAAGTTATATAAAAATAATTATGAAAAATTATGGGGGAAAATTCGAAAAGAATTGGAGAGTTGGGAAAAATTGCAATTGTCTTTGTTGGGACGGATTGCAGCAGTGAAAATGAATGTCCTGCCCAAATTTTTATTTTTATTTCAAATGATACCGATTCTTAAGAAAGATTCTAACTTGGAGGAATGGCAGCGTGGTATCAATAAATTTGTGTGGGCAGGGAAAAAGCCACGAGTTAAACTTAAGATTATGCAGGATACTCGTGAGAGAGGTGGCCTTAAATTGCCTAATTTTAAATTATATTATGAAGCTGCTGCATTAGTAGGAATAAGTGATTGGATTAATTTGACGCAACCGAGGTTATTAAATCTTGAGGGCCATGATTTGTTGTTTGGCTGGCATGCATATTTGTTGTATGATAAGAAGGTAGATACTGTGTTTAGGATGCATATTTTAAGACAGGCATTGCTGAGAGTTTGGAAGAAGTATAGACATAAGTTAAGCTGCAAGATACCATTGTGGGCAATTCCAAAACACGCAATAGAAAATATACATGCTGGTTTCAAACATGATGTGACTACATACAAGGAAATCTTAAGCTTGGAAAGGAATGTTTGGTGTTTGAAATCATATAGCCTCTTGCGAGAAGAGAAGGTTGTTCAAACTTGGTTTCAATATATTCAGTTACGGGCCAGGTGGAAAGAAGACCAGAAAAATGGATTTGCAATGACTGATGAAAATTTGATAAAGCAAATTAGAAATCAGGGACCAGCACATATTAAACGGATATATCTTGCATTGATAGAGATTGATTCAGAAACAGAGCTTGTTAAGGATTGTATGATAAAATGGGCCCAAAACATTCAGGAAGTTATTACAATGGACATGTGGGAAAAGATTTGGGTGAGGAACGTAAAATTTACTCAAGCTCAAAATCTAAGAGAGAACTTTTACAAAATGTTTTATAGATGGCATTTAGATCCTAAAAAGCTTGCAAGTATGTATCCGAATTACCAGCCTAAATGTTGGAGGTGCGGTGATGAAGATGCAACATATTTTCACATATGGTGGACATGTAAGATGGTTAAGGCTTTTTGGATAAAAGTCTGGTGGAATATGCAGAAGATTTTTAAACGGAGGATAAAGTTTTGTCCGCAATTTTTTTGTTGGGAATAATTGCAGACGCTACAGTTGTGGACACCAAATTGATGTTGAACTTAGTTACGGCAGCAAGACTTTTGATAGGTCAATATTGGAAGAAAGAGGAACTGCCGACTATAGAAGAGTGGACTTTAAAGGTTTCCGACCTGGCAGAGATGGCGAAGATTTCGGCCTATTTGAAAGATCATTCGCAAGAACGTTACATTATGGAATGGAGAAAATGGATTGAGTTTATCCAGAACAAGTATAGGGTTAAGAAGTTTTATGTAGCATTCGAATAAGTCTTCTTTCGTTTTCTTTTTTCTTTTTCTATTTTAGTTTTTTATATATATTTAATATTGCTAAGGTTTGTATTTAATTTAATTTAATAATTTGATTTCTATACCGCCCTTCTCCCGAAGGACTCAGGGCGGTGAACAGGGCAATACACAATAAAAATCAGATACAAAAATTAAAAAACCATTAAAAACCAATTAAACATCATGCCCATGAAATCAATACATATTAAGTTAAAAACTAATTTTAAAAAACCCAACCCCACCCCGTCAGACCAGGCCAGCTTTTTCGAAAAAGAATGTTTTAAGATCGCGCCGGAAGGAGCCAAGGTCGGGGGCCGTCCGGAGCTCAACCGGTAAGCTGTTCCAAAGGTCTGGCGCGCCCACAGAGAACGCTCTCCCCCTGGGGGTCGCCAATCGGCATTCTTTGATCGGCGGCACCCTGAGGAGGCCCTCTCTGTGGGAGCACACTGGACGGAGGGACGTTGACGCCGGTCGCAGGTGTTGCCGTAGGTAATCCGGACCCATGCCATGAAGGGCTTTGTACGTCATAACTAACACCTTGAACCTCACCCGGAGAGCAACCGGTAGCCAATGCAGCTCGCGGAGCAGAGGTGTAACATGGGAGTATCGGGAAACTCCCAAGACAACTCGCGCGGCTGCATTCTGCACCAGCTGGAGTCTCCGGGTGGACCTCAAGGGCAGCCCCATGTAGAGAGCATTACAGTAGTCTAGACGAGAGGTCACGAGCGCATGAGTGACTGTGCGCAAGGCATCCCGGTCTAGATAGGGCCGCAACTGGCGCACCAGACGAACCTGGGCAAAGGCCCCCCTAGTCACAGCTCCAATATGCTCTTCCAAAGAGAGCTTTGAATCTAGAAGGACCCCCAAGTTGCGAGCCCTATCTACGGGGGGTAATAGCTCACCCCCCATGGCCAATGATGGGATAATCGGAATTTCCCGGGATGCCGGCACGAACAGCCACTCAGTCTTGTCAGGGTTGAGTCGAAGCCTGTTCCTCTCCATCCAGACCCGGACCGCCTCCAGGCAACGGGACATCACGTCGAGGGCATCGCTGGGGTGGTTTGGGGTGGAAATAAAAAGTTGGGTATCATCAGCATATTGGTGATACCCAACTCCAAAACCACGAATGATCTCACCCAGCGGCTTCATATAGATGTTGAACAGGAGAGGCGAGAGAACCGACCCCTGAGGAACTCCACAAATGAGAGGTCTCAGGGTCGATCTCTGCCCCCCTGCCAACACCGACTGCGAACGTCCCAGGAGGTAAGAGGAGAACCACTGGAGAACCGTGCCTCCCACTCCTAACCCCCTGAGACGTCGCAGCAGGATACTATGGTCGATGGTATCAAAAGCCGCTGAGAGGTCTAAAAGGACTAGGACAGAGGAACAACCCCTGTCCCGAGCCCGCCAGAGATCATTCACCAGCGCGACCAATGCCGTCTCCGTGCTGTACCCGGGCCTGAAACCCGATTGGTACGGGTCTAGGTAGTCAGCTTCCTCCAAGAACAAAGGGAGCTGATGCGCCACCACGCTCTCAACAACCTTCGCCAAAAACCGAAGGTTGGAGACCGGACGATAGTTGTTTAAAATTGCTGGGTCCAAGGCCGGCTTCTTGAGGAGGGGTCTCACCACCGCCTCCTTCAAGGCGGCGGGAAAACTACCCTGACTCAAAGAAGCAGTAATCACTGCCTGGCGCCAGCCTCGTGTCCCATCCCGGGCTGCATAAGTCAGCCAGGAGGGGCACGGGTCCAACAAACACGTGGTGGAGCTCAGCTTCCCCATGATCTTGTCCACTTCTTCAGGGGTAACAGGATCGAACTCTTCCCAGATTAAATCGACAAGACCGCCCGTATCCTCTTCGACAGACTCTGCCCAGTCGGAGTCCAAACCGGTACGGATCCGAGCGATTTTGTCCGACAGAAATCGACTAAACTCCTCGGCTCGACCCTGCAAGGGTTCCTCCCTCACCTCCTGATTAAGGAGAGAGTATTATCCTATATAAGTTAGAGAGTGATGGATTTTAGAATTTATAGTTGTTAGTATATGGTTGTTTATGATTGCTTTTATATATATATATATACCTTGTATTTAGCTCTGGGAAGTCGGGGGGGAGGGGGGGAGGGGGGAGGGGGGAGGGGGAGAGGTAGGGGGGAGGGGGGAGGGGGAAAAGGGGGCTTTTTAAAGGAAAACTGTACTTTAAAACTTTTCAATTAAAAAAAAGCATTTACAGTAGTTGGATATTCCAAAAACATGAACAAATTCCAAGTATTTTGGTTGTTCATGTTACAACAAGATTTATTCAAGATACATTAGTTCACTTTTTTCACAATTTCATTTTAGCCACTGTATATCTTTAGATATAAACATATCCTAGGGTCAAACTCAACTCCTGTTAATATTGCTGTGAAAGAATTTGGCATTGTTTTCTTCTGGGATACTTTTTAAATGTTGGTCTCCTATCTAAACACCAACCAAGATTGATCCATTTGAGCTAGATCAGGCAAGCTTGCCTAGGTGCTGCCATTTATTGAAACAACTAGATCAGGGGTATGCAACCTTGGCTCTTTTATGACTCATGGACTTCAATTCCCAGGAATTCTGGGAGCTGAAGTCCATGAGTCATAAAAGAGCCAAGGTTGCCTACCCCTGAACTAGATAAAAGAAAAACACAATTTCCCCTATATAACATGTAGGAAAACACGACTGGAGCCTCTTTGACATGGTACCAGTTAAGAGTTCAAAAGCTTTAGGCAACAGCAAAAACATTTATTTGCGTATGTTTTTTAGTGCTTTATTATCAATGTGGAAGGAATCTGGCTTTATTTTTATCCACTGACTTTAAACAGAGATTAGTGGGAAAGTATAATTTGGATACAGAAGATCCAGTGCTTGAATTAAACAAATTAAACAAATAAACCTCTAGTCTGTAGACTGAGAAAGCAGGCAGAAATTTGAAACTAAGAAGAGTAGGTAATCAAATTGTGAAGTGGTGGTGAAGGTAAAATAGCATCCAGACATGCAACCTTGAAATGCACGAATGAACTGAGAAGCCTAGAACAACAGCAATGACATCAAAGTGAAAAAGAGAAAGATTGTTCTAAAGGAAAAGCTTTTATATATCGGAGCAAGAAATTCTTACATATTAGTGCTGTAATTAAGGGTAAGCAAATGGAGATCAGTAGTTGTATATCTCCCTTGCAGCACTTCAATCAAATTATTTCCTTAGTACGCACACTAATTTTCTTCATTCTGTAAACTTGTCTCTAGTATCATGCCAGGCAGGGAGATCTCAGGTGGGGCATTAGCCTTAAATCCTTGGCAGCCACAAGAAATCAAGAACTGACTGACCGCCCACCCCACCACCCCAAGCTCCATAAAACCTTAGCAATCTGTTCCCAAGATAATGCAAGCAATCTTGAAGATTCCTGTATAATAGGCAGAATATAATAAAGTACAGTAGTTAGCTTGAACTCAACATATGTGGATCTGGCTGCTTGTGTCTGATCCTCCCATACCTATACTATAGAAACCAGGCTACTGATACAATTGGTAACAACAACGAACAATACTAACAGCTAAAGAAGCAAATGTTAATGAGGACACAGTCGGCTGTATGATATTATAGTAGATTGACAGTTCTTCTTGCCTCTGGATGGGACCCAGTGAGTAAGGCTTCCATGCCTTATATGAAACTACAGGCTCCCAAAGTTTTCAACTTTCTTAAATCCTGACAATATCTGAGCCAAAATGTCTGCTATCTGAGCCTGGTCCCACCTTTTCCAGTTAGCATTTTTTTAATCATGCCATCTAGAAAGAGTTTTGAGTTGGAAACAATATCTTAAGGAAAAGAAAGCCGTAAGTTAGGAAGGGAAGAAGCTTGCTCTGTCCAGACTTGGCTACCTGGAGCAGGCATTTGCTAAATGAGCAGGTTTTACCTCTTGGTACCATAGTTCTTTTTTCTGCGGCTGCTTGTAAAGAGCTGCTTATTGTTGCCTAACAAAAATAAAATGTTTAAATACTGAGGCCCCGAGATTGTGAGGCAGGGGTGTCTCATCCCCCCCACTCCCATTCATACAGTAGACACCAGCATGTTGGCATTTGGTATAACTCAATAACTTTGTATTGATGAAGAGTCACACTAGATGTGACCAAAGCCTCTACTGATTCAATATTAAGTTCCCATAATGGCCACATATTTGCTAATGCAGAGGTCCCCAACCTTGGCAACTTTAAGACTTGTGGACTTCAATTCCCAGAATTCTGGGAGTTGAAGTCCACAAGTCTTAAAGTTGCCAAGGTTGGAGACCCCTGTGCTAAAGGTAAAGGTTCCCCCACACATGCGTGCTAGTCGTTTCCGACTCTAGGGTCCGGTGCTCATCTCCATTTCAAAGCCGAAGAGCCAGCACTTGTCCGAAGACGTCTTGCATTTTTTACGTGCTTTCGAACTGCTAGGTTGGCAGAAGCTGGGACGAGTAACAGGTGCTCACTCTGTTACGCGGCACTCGGGATTTGACCCGCCAAACTGCCGACCTTCTGATTGACAAGCTCAGCATCCTAACCCACTGAGCCACCGCGTCCCTTTACCCCTGTGCTAATGGGAAACTATTAGCTATTTGCTAATTGTGGGCCATTGAGTAACATCCTCTCATCTGTGTTCTCTAGCAATGCGTTGCAAAGTAATGTGGCCTATGAAACTGAGACAGGGCACTTCAGGTTTTGTGCAGCAGAATCCTATGAAGTAGTCATACAATATTGCATTTTACAGTTATATTTGTGCGATATTAATATTACGGTTATATTTATATCATAATGTAATGTATATTTATTTAGATTACTGCCATTATTGCAATATTGTCAGACAAGGCTAAACAAAAGTTCCTCCATGAGTAGGGAGGGGAAAAGAATTTTGCCTTTCCTTTTCTCCCTTCTCCTTTCATATACTTTTCCTTTTATTTAATGTGTCTTTCTGCCCTACTTTTGGATTGTAAACCCTTCAACATAAACACCATGCATCTTGCCAGTTGTATTGTTCTGTGCAAATAAATACACAAGAAGCAATAATAATAACAACTGATAGCCCAGAAAGGAGTAGCAAGAAGTAGTAATATTAGTAATGGCTAAGAATGATGATTGCTGCGTGAGAAGGAACGCCAAGCAGACTCTATGCCGCCTTGCCTGTGCTCAATCATTCCAGAGAATTTCAGTCATGTACTACATAACTTCAATGCTCCTTTTATAGAATTTATTTTAATTAATGGCAGAAAGCTCTTCACATTCCTTAAACTGTTTTAACCGTGACAGCCCAGAAGGGCTAACTAAGTCCTACATTTCAACTGTTGGCAATATTTATCTTTCTCATAACACTATCTATCCTCCATCATGTCTCATTCTACCATTTAAAAATTTGTTTCCCATCTTTGGTATAAAAAGA